>NC_056432.1:39838445-39840945 GCF_018296145.1 Oncorhynchus tshawytscha
GCAGTAGTTTTTGACCAGGATGAAGACGAAGCCTCGGTCCATGAGAGACAGCAGGTCATACAGGAAGAAGGCAAGGCTGATGTTGACCTTCTCTGCCTGCTCCATCTCCTAACAACAACAACAAACAAACAAACAGTTGATTTTCAGTTAATACCAGCCAACGGTCTCATTAGAGAGACACGAGATCAAACATGTTATTTTGAATTAAAATTAGTATTGGAAGTTAAGTGATGATATGATGAATTGAGTCTACAAAAAGTGCTAGCGTATATGAATTATACACTGTTATGAACCTTCTGCTGTTTGACCAGGATGGTCCCCATCTCGGCGGTAACCACAGAGACGATGGTGGCGATGTCATCTTTGAAGCGGTCTGAGAAGCGGCTCCTGCGAGGGACGTCCTGCTTCTCCAGCTGAGACACATGCTGGGCCATGCTCTTCACCTGGAGAGAGAGAGAGAGAGAGGCGCCCACACACACACACACTTTTTGTAGTCCATGAACAACTCCATTAAGCAAAACGCACTAAGGTTATATTGTACGCACTTACCAGCAGTTCAAAGAAGAACCAGGCGTATTTGTATACATTCTCTCTGCAGACTCCCGTGCTGACCACCATCTGTAGAGCCAACTCTTCATGGAACTGCTGTCAGAGAAACAGAGAGCCTTGGGTCACTACCACCACTAATAGAGTAGTGTCTGGTGACCTATATGTACAACACAGCATCCTCTTTATAAGAACCACATCCATCCTGACTATCTCAGTGGTACTTCTTATAAGCTAAATACAACCTATATGTTAGCTAGATAGATAGCGAGATAGAGACTGAGACAGTCACATTATATCTGGTGGCTACAATCCTCAGTTCAACACAAACCAGAGCTAGCCAATCCACTGTGACCCCAGCCAGGGAAATCAGATACACCTGGGTCTGGTCTTATTTGCACATGGCTGACAACACAAGAAACAGTGTCTCAAAGTGATTTCATTTTGAAACACACACAGACACACACACACACAATCTGATGTCTGTTAAGTCTGAGACTGTGTAGAACCTCAGGTCAACGTCATGTTCAGCTTCTATATCACATGCAGTGTAGTTTGCTCCAGAACCATAGAACCACACATCACACTATATGTAAGATATTACTGGCTACTACGTAACATCCCAACGAGATGTATAAATAGCATTCTACTCAGAATGCAAATGGGGATGTTATTGTCAGTGTTTAGCCAGTATGAAAGACACAGTAGTTTACAGAAGTTTACATGTTAGTATATGCTCTGGCCTTCTCAGTATAATACTGCCCTCCACTGGTGACTGTTGGTATCACAGTTGTGAATAACGATTTATTACGGTGGGTCTTTCTGGTATGCGTTACCTTTCTGTTGGAGGGCCGGGTCCCGCCTGTAGACCTCTGAGGGTGGCTGCTCGAATCCACATAGGTGGACATGCGACAGCCTGGGTTATTGTAGCCCTGACGGAGAAGACCGCAACAACGGGGTGGTCATGAAGAACCTGAACCACACTGAACCATCTGGGTTATTGGTGCTTTAGAAACACAGAGACAAACAGACATCCCTATGTCCCAAATGGCACCCTATTCCCTATATAGTGCACTACTTTTGACCAGGGCCCACAAGTTGCCATTTGGGACACAGACATGGATTTGCCGTGTGTGTTCCCCACTCAACCACGGCTCTGCATGTGTATCAGTACCTTAGCTGACAGGATGTTTTTGACCTCTGTGTCCTCTGCACTGTGTGGAGCAGGGATATCAGGGTTGCTGCTGCTGCGGAGCCGAGACTGCAGTAACATGGCTCCTACTGTGGAAGCCGAGGCCCGCCCCATAGTACTGTAGCGGCCCTCAGTGGGAGGTAACACCCCATCTGGACCTGGACACACAGGGGAGAGCCATGTCACTGGCATGATCTACCTGGTCACACCTCGCTTTACACACTGAACCTAAACACTAAACCTGCACACTGATCCTAAACACTAAACCTGCACACTGAACCTGCACACTAAACCTGCACACTGAACCTGCACACTGAACCTGCACACTGAACCTGCACACTGAACCTGCACACTGAACCTGCACACTGAACCTGCACACTGAACACTGAACCTACACACTGAACCTACACACTGAACCTAAACATCTATACAGGGCTTGGGAAGTTTGGAGGTGGGGAGTGGAGTGGGAGGTTTATCGGGTTAGAGGGGGGCTGTGTGAGGGTCTCGAATGCTTGAGGGGCAGCTCTTGGGTGAACTGTGGGGGATCTTGGATGGCTGTGTCCTGGCGGTTGGGAGTTTGGGCCTGTGGCCAAGAGGTTATTCAGGTCCCCAATTATTTGACTTTGTGGGAGATCTGTCGATGTGCCCCTGGGTGGGGAGCTTGACCCTTGGTTGCTCCTGTGGGTCGCTCTGGACGCGAGTGTCTGCTAGATGACTGAATGTAATGTAAATGTTGAGCGGCTTCACTGCAGGTAAGAGGAA